>NC_057797.1:1133030-1173723 GCF_018294505.1 Triticum aestivum
ATTCACACGTGTATTACGATTTCCAGATAATACAGTTATAGCATGAATAAAAGACTATTATCATGAACAAAGAAATATAATAATAACACTTTATTATTGCCTCTAGGGCATATTTCCAACTGTTGGAAATATGCCCTAGAGGCAATAATAAAAGTATTATTATATTTCATTGTTCATGATAATTGTCTTGTATTCATGCTATAACTGTATTATCCGGAAATCGTAAATACACGTGTGAATACAAAGACCAAAATATGTCCCTAGTGAGCCTCTAGTTGACTAGCTCGTTGTGATCAACAGATAGTCATGGTTTCCTGGCTATGGACATTGGATGTCGTTGATAACGGGATCACATCATTAGGAGAATGATGTGATGGACAAGACCCAATCATAAGCATAGCACTAAGATCGTGTAGTTCATTTGCTAGAGCTTTGCCAATGTCAAGTATCTCTTCCTTCGACCATGAGAGCGTGTAACTCCTGGATACCGTAGGAGTGCTTTGGGTGTATCAAACGTCACAACATAACTGGGTGACTATAAAGGTGCACTACAGGTATCTCCGAAAGTATCTATTGTTTTATGCGGATCGAGACTGGGATTTGTCACTCCGTATGACGGAGAGGTATCTCTGGGCCCACTCGGTAATGCATCATCATAATGAGCTCAAGGTGACCAAGGTTTTGGCCACGGGGTCATGCATTACGGTACGAGTAAAGTGACTTGCCAGTAACGAGACTGAACAAGGTATTGGGATACCGACGATCGAGTCTCGGGCAAGTAACGTACCGATTGACAAAGGGAATTGTATACAGGGTTTGATCGAATCCTCGACATCGTGGTTCAACCGATGAAATCATCGAGGAGCATGTGGGAGCCAACATGGGTATCAGACCCCGCTGTTGGTTATTGCCCGAGAGTGGTCTCGGTCATGTCTGCATGTCTCCCGAACCCGTAGGGTCTACACACTTAAGGTTCGGTGACGCTAGGGTTGTTAGGAAGACTAGTATGTGACACCCGAATGTTGTTCGGAGTCCCGGATGAGATCCCGGACATCACGAGGAGTTCCGGAATAGTCCGGAGGTGAAGTTTTATATATGGGAAGTTGTTATACAGACACCGGAAAGTTTCGGGGGCTTATCGGTATTGTACCGGGGCCACCGGAAGGGTTCCGGGGGTCCACCGGGAGGGGCCACCCCTCCCGGGGGGCCACATGGGGCCGCATGGGATAGAAGCCAGCCCCTGATGGGCTGGGCGTGCCCCCCTCCTTGGGCCCTTGCGCCTAGGGTTGGGGGGGAAACCCTAAAGGGGGCGCCCCCCTTGCTTGGGGGGCAAGTCCCCCCACCCTGGCCGCTGCCCCCCCCCCCCTCTAGATCACATCTAGAGGGGCCGGCCCCCCTTGCCCCTTCCCCTATAAATAGAGGGGTGAGGGGAGGGCTGCAGCACCACAAGCCAAGGCGCAGCCCCTCCCCTCCCCAACATCTCTCCTCCTCCATACGTGCTTGGCGAAGCCCTGTCGGAGTACTGCTGCACCAACTACACCACGCCGTCGTGCTGCCGTTGGAGCGATCTTCCTCAACCTCTCCTTCCCCCTTGCTGGATCAAGAAGGAGGAGACGTCTCCCGTCCCGTACGTGTGTTGAACGCGGAGGTGCTGTCCGTTCAGCACTTGGACATCGGTGATCCGAATCACGTTCGAGTACGACTCCATCATCACCATCCCCTTGGCAAGCTTCCGCTCGTGATCTACAAGTGGTATGTAGATGTAAACTCTCTCCCTTGACTTGTTGCTTAGATGAACTCATAGATGGATCTTGGTGAATCCGTAGGAAAATTTTTAATTTTCTGCAACGTTCCCCAACAGTGGCATCATGAGCTAGGTCTATGCGTAGTTCTCTTTGCACGAGTAGAACACAATTTTGTTGTGGGCGTGGATCTTGTTAACTTACTTGCCCCTACTAGTCTTTTCTTGCTTCAACGGAATTGTGGGATGAAGCGGCCCGGACCAACCTTACACGTACGCTTACGTGAGACTGGTTCCACCGATTAACATGCACTAGTTGCATAAGGTGGCTGGCAGGTGTCTGTCTCTCCCACTTTAGTTGGAGCGGATTCGATGAAAAGGGCCCTTATGAAGGGTAAATAGAAGTTGACAAAATCACGTTGTGGTTATTCGTAGGTAAGAAAACGTTCTTGCTAGAACCCAATTGCAGCCACGTAAAAGATGCAACAACAATTAGAGGACGTCTAACTTGTTTTTGCAGCGATTGATCATGTGATGTGATATGGCCAGAAGTTGTGATGAATGATGAATTGTGATGTATGAGATCATGTTCTTTGTAATAGGATTCACGACTTGCATGTCGATGAGTATGACAACCGGCAGGAACCATAGGAGTTGTCTTTATTTTTGTGTGACCTGCGTGTCATTGAAGAACGCCATGTAACTTATTTTACTTTATTGCTAAACGCGTTAGCCATAGAAGTAGAAGTAGTCGTTGGCGTGACAACTTCATGAAGACACGATGATGGAGATCATGATGATGGAGATCATGGTGTCAAGCCGGTGACAAGATGATCATGGAGCCCCGAAGATGGAGATCAATGGAGCTATATGATATTGGCCATATCATGTCACAACCATATAATTGCATGTGATGTTTATTATGTTTATGCATCTTGTTTACTTAGGACGACGGTAGTAAATAAGATGATCCCTTAGAAAATTTCAAGAAGTGTTCTCCCCTAACTGTGCACCGTTGCTACAGTTCGTCGCTTCTAAGCACCACGTGATGATCGGGTGTGATGGATTCTTACGTTCACATACAACGGGTGTAAGACAGTTTTACACAGCGAAAACACTTAGGGTTAACTTGACGAGCCTAGCATGTGCAGACATGGCCTCGGAACACGGAGACCGAAAGGTCGAACACGAGTCGTATGGAAGATACGATCAACATGAGAATGTTCACCGACGATGACTAGTCCGTCTCACGTGATGATCGGACACGGGCTAGTCGACTCGGATCGTGTAACACTTAGATGACCAGAGGGATGTCTAATCTAAGTGGAAGTTCATAATTTGATTAGAACTTAATTATCATGAACTTAGTCTAAAAACCTTTGCAAATATGTCTTGTAGATCAAATGGCCAACGCTCATGTCAACATGAACTTCAACGCGTTCCTAGAGAAAACCAAGCTGAAAGATGATGGCAGCAACTATACGGACTGGGTCCGGAACCTGAGGATCATCCTCATAGCTGCCAGGAAACAATATGTCCTAAAAGGACCGCTAGGTGACGCTCCTGTCCCAGAGAACCAAGACATTATGAATGCTTGGCAAACTCGTGCTGATGATTACTCCCTCGTTCAGTGCGGCATGCTTTACAGCCTAGAACCGGGGCTCCAAAAGCATTTTGAGCACCACGGAGCATATGAGATGTTCGAAGAGCTGAAACTAGTTTTCCAAGCTCATGCCCAGGTCGAGAGATATGATGTCTCCGACAAGTTCTACAGTTGTAAGATGGAGGAAAATAGTTCTGTCAGTGAGCACATACTCAAGATGTCTGGGTTGCACAACCGTATGACCCAGCTGAACATTAACCTCCCTGATGAGGCGGTCATTGACAGAATCCTCCAGTCGCTCCCACCAAGCTACAAGAGATTGGTGATGAACTACAACATGCAGGGGATGGAAAAGACCATTCCTGAAGTGTTTTCTATGCTGAAGTCAGCAGAGGCTGAAATCAAGAAAGAACATCAAGTGTTGATGGTCCATAAGACCACTAAGTTCAAGAAGGGCAAGGGCAAGAAGAACTTCAAGAAGGACGGCAAGGAGGTTGCCGCGCGCGGTAAGCCAGTTGTCGGGAAGAAGTCAAAGAATGGACCCAAGCCTGAGACTGAGTGCTTTTATTGCAAGGGCAAGGGTCACTGGAAGCGGAACTGCCCCAAATACTTAGCGGATAAGAAGGCCGGCAACACCAAAGGTATATTTGATATGCATGTAACTGATGTGTACCTTACCAGTACTCGTAGTAACTCCTGGGTATTTGATACCGGTGTCGTTGCTCATATTTGTAACTCACAGCAGGAGCTGCGGAATAAACGGAGACTGGCGAAGGACGAGGTGACGATGCGCGTCGGGAATGGTTCCAGAGTCGATGTGATCGCCGTCGGCACGCTGCCTCTACATTTACCTACGGGATTAGTTTTGAACCTTAATAATTGTTATTTAGTGCCAAGTTTGAGCATGAACATTGTATCTGGATCTCGTTTAATACGAGATGGCCACTCATTTAAGTCCGAGAATAATGGTTGTTCGATTTATATGAGAGATGTGTTTTATGGTCATGCTCCGATGGTCAATGGTTTATTCTTAATGAATCTCGAGCGTAATATTACACATGTTCATAGTGTAGATGCCAAAAGATGTAAAGTTGATAACGATAGTCCCACATACTTGTGGCACTGCCGCCTTGGTCACATTGGTGTCAAGCGCATGAAGAAGCTCCATGCTGATGGACTTTTAGAGTCTCTTGATTATGAATCGTTTGACACATGCGAACCATGCCTCATGGGCAAGATGACCAAGACTCCGTTCTCCGGAACAATGGAGCGAGCAACCAACTTATTGGAAATCATACATACCGATGTGTGCGGTCCAATGAGCGTTGAGGCTCGCGGAGGATATCGTTATGTTCTCACTCTCACTGATGACTTAAGTAGATATGGGTATGTCTACTTAATGAAACACAAGTCTGAGACCTTTGAAAAGTTCAAGGAATTTCAGAATGAGGTGGAGAATCAACGTGACTGAAAGATAAAGTTCCTACGATCAGATCGTGGAGGAGAATATTTAAGTCACGAATTTGGCACACACTTAAGGAAATGTGGAATCGTTTCACAACTCACGCCGCCTGGAACACCTCAGCGAAACGGTGTGTCCGAACGTCGTAATCGCACTCTATTGGATATGGTGCGGTCTATGATGTCTCTTACCGATTTACCGCTATCATTTTGGGGATACGCTCTAGAGACAGCTACATTCACTTTAAATAGGGCACCGTCTAAATCCGTTGACACGACACCGTATGAATTATGGTTTGGGAAGAAACCTAAGCTGTCGTTTCTAAAAGTTTGGGGATGCGATGCTTATGTCAAGAAACTTCAACCTGAAAAGCTCGAACCCAAGTCGGAAAAATGCGTCTTCATAGGATACCCTAAGGAAACTGTCAGGTATACCTTCTACTTAAGATCCAAGGGCAAAATCTTTGTTGCCAAGAACGGATGCTTTCTGGAAAAAGAGTTTCTCTCGAAAGAAGTAAGTGGGAGGAAAGTAGAACTCGATGAAGTACTACCTCTCGAACGGGAAAGTGGTGCAGCTCAGGAAAATGTTCCTGTGATGCCCACACCAATCGAGGAGGAAAACAATGATGATGATCAAGGTACTTCGGATCAAGTTACTACTGAACTTCGTAGGTGCACAAGGACACGTTCCGCACCAGAGTGGTACGGCAACCCTGTCCTGGAAATCATGTTGTTAGACAACGGTGAACCTTCGAACTATGAAGAAGCGATGGCGGGCCCAGATTCCAACAAATGGCTTGAAGCCATGAAATCCGAGATAGAATCCATGTATGAAAACAAAGTATGGACTTTCACAGACTTGCCCGATGATCGGCGAGCGATAGAAAACAAATGGATCTTTAAGAAGAAGATGTGCGCGGATGGCAATGTTACCATCTATAAAGCTCGACTTGTCGCTAAGGGTTATCGACAAGTTCAAGGGATTGACTACGACGAGACATTCTCTCCCGTAGCGAAGCTAAAGTCCGTCCGAATCATGTTAGCAATTGCCGCATACTATGATTATGAGATATGGCAGACGTCAAAACGGCATTCCTTAACGGGCATCTTAAGGAAGAACTGTATATGATGCAGCCGGAAGGTTTTGTCGATCCTAAGAACGCTAACAAAGTATGCAAGCTCCAGCGATCCATTTATGGGCTGGTGCAAGCATCTCGGAGTTGGAATATTCGCTTTGATGAGATGATCAAAGCGTTTGGGTTTATGCAGACTTATGGAGAAGCCTGCGTTTACAAGAAAGTGAGTGGGAGCTCTGTAGCATTTCTCATATTATATGTAGATGACATACTCTTGATGGGAAATAATATAGAATTTCTGGACAGCATTAAGGCCTACTTGAACAAATGTTTTTAATGAAGGACCTTGGAGAACCTGCTTATATATTAGGCATCAAGATCTATAGAGATAGATCGAGACGCCTCATAGGTCTTTCACAAAGCACATACCTTGATAAGATTTTGAAAAAGTTCAAAATGGATGAGTCCAAGAAAGGGTTCTTGCCTATGTTACAAGGTGTGAGATTGAGCTCAGCTCAATCACCGACCACGGCAAAAGATAAAGAAGAGATGAGTGTCATCCCCTATGCTTCAGCCATAGGATCTATTATGTATGCCATGCTGTGTACCAGACCTGATGTAAACCTTGCCGTAAGTTTGGTAGCAAGATACCAGAGTAATCCCGGCAAGGAACACTGGACAGCGGTCAAGAATATCCTGAAGTACCTGAAAAGGACAAAGGACATGTTTCTCGTTTATGGAGGAGACGAAGAGCTCGTCGTAAAGGGTTACGTCGACACTAGCTTCGACTCAGATCAGGATGACTCTAAGTCACAAACTGGATACGTGTATATGTTGAATGGTGGAGCAGTAAGCTGGTGTAGCTGCAAGCAGAGCGTCGTGGCGGGATCTACGTGTGAAGCGGAGTACATGGCAGCCTCGGAGGCAGCGCATGAAGCGATTTGGGTGAAGGAGTTCATCACCGACCTAGGAGTCATACCCAATGCGTCGGGGCCAATCAAACTCTTTTGTGACAACACTGGAGCTATTGCCCTTGCCAAGGAGCCCAGGTTTCACAAGAAGACCAGGCACATCAAGCGTCGTTTCAACTCCATCCGTGAAAATGTTCAAGATGGAGACATAGAAATTTGCAAAGTACATACGGATCTGAATGTCGCAGATCCGTTGACTAAACCTCTCTCGCGAGCAAAACATGATCAACACCAGAACTCTATGGGTGTTCGATTCATCACAATGTAACTATATTAGTGACTCTAGTGCAAGTGGGAGACTGTTGGAAATATGCCCTAGAGGCAATAATAAAAGTATTATTATATTTCATTGTTCATGATAATTGTCTTGTATTCATGCTATAACTATATTATCCGGAAATCGTAAATACATGTGTGAATACAAAGACCACAATATGTCCCTAGTGAGCCTCTAGTTGACTAGCTCGTTGTGATCAACAAATAGTCATGGTTTCCTGGCTATGGACATTGGATGTCATTGATAACGGGATCACATCATTAGGAGAATGATGTGATGGACAATACCCAATCATAAGCATAGCACCAAGATCGTGTAGTTCGTTTGCTAGAGCTTTGCCAATGTCAAGTATCTCTTCCTTCGACCATGAGAGCGTGTAACTCCTGGATACCGTAGGAGCGCTTTGGGTGTGTCAAACGTCACACCGTAACTGGGTGACTATAAAGGTGCACTACAGCTATCTCCGAAAGTATCTATTGTTTTATGCGGATCGAGACTGGGATTTGTCACTCCGTATGACGGAGAGGTATCTCTGGGCCCACTCGGTAATGCATCATCATAATGAGCTCAAGGTGACCAAGGTGTTGGCCACGGGATCATGCATTACGGTATGAGTAAAGTGACTTGCCGGTAACGAGACTGAACAAGGTATTGGGATACCGACGATCGAGTCTCGGGCAAGTAACGTACCGATTGACAAAGGGAATTGTATACAGGGTTTGATCGAATCCTTGACATCGTAGTTCAACCAATGAAATCATCGAGGAGCATGTGGGAGCCAACATGGGTATCCAGACCCCGCTGTTGGTTATTGCCCGAGAGTGGTCTCGGTCATGTCTGCATGTCTCCCGAACCCATAGGGTCTACACACTTAAGGTTCGGTGATGCTAGGGTTGTTAGGAAGACTAGTATGTGACACCCGAATGTTGTTCGGAGTCCCGGATGAGATCCCGGACGTCACGAGGAGTTCCGGAATAGTCCGGAGGTGAAGTTTTATATATGGGAAGTTGTTATACAGACACCGGAAAGTTTCGGGGGCTTATCGGTATTGTACCGGGGCCACCGGAAGGGTTTCGGGGGTCCACCGGGACGGGCCACCCCTCCCGGGGGGCCACATGGGGCCGCATGGGATAGCAGCCAGCCCCTGGTGGGCTGGGCGTGCCCCCCTCCTTGGGCCCTTGCGCCTAGGGTTGGGGGGGGAAACCCTAAAGGGGGCGCCCCCCTTGCTTGGGGGGCAAGTCCCCCCACCCTGGTCGCCGCCCCCCCTCTAGATCTCATCTAGAGGGGCCGGCCCCCCTTGCCCCTTCCCCTATAAATAGAGGGGTGAGGGGAGGGCTGCAGCACCACAAGCCAAGGCGCAGCCCCTCCCCTCCCCAACACCTCTCCTCCTCCATACGTGCTTGGCGAAGCCCTGTCAGAGTACTGCTGCACCAACTACACCACGCCGTCGTGCTGCCGTTGGAGCGATCTTCCTCAACCTCTCCTTCCCCCTTGATCGATCAAGAAGGAGGAGACGTCTCCCGTCCCGTACGTGTGTTGAACGCGGAGGTGCTGTCCGTTCAGCACTTGGACATCGGTGATCCGAATCACGTTCGAGTACGACTCCATCATCACCATCCCCTTGGCAAGCTTCCGCTCGTGATCTACAAGTGGTATGTAGATGCAAACTCTCTCCCTTGACTCATTGCTTAGATGAACTCATAGATGGATCTTGGTGAATCCGTAGGAAAAATTTTAATTTTCTGCAACATTCCCCAACAGTGGCATCATGAGCTAGGTCTATGCGTAGTTCTCTTTGCACGAGTAGAACACAATTT
Organism: Triticum aestivum; assembly: GCF_018294505.1. Lineage (NCBI taxonomy): Eukaryota > Viridiplantae > Streptophyta > Magnoliopsida > Poales > Poaceae > Triticum > Triticum aestivum. The sequence goes on from NC_057797.1 coordinate 1,141,977, forward strand.
TGTTCTGGGCGTGGATCTTGTTAACTTACTTGCCCCTACTAGTCTTTTCTTGCTTCAATGGTATTGTGGGATGAAGCGTCCCGGACCAACCTTACACGTACGCTTACGTGAGACCGGTTCCACCGATTAACATGCACTAGTTGCATAAGGTGGCTGGCGGGTGTCTGTCTCTCCCACTTTAGTTGGAGCGGATTCGATGAAAAGGGCCCTTATGAAGGGTAAATAGAAGTTGACACAAAATCACGTTGTGGTTATTCGTAGGTAAGAAAACGTTCTTGCTAGAACCCAATTGCAGCCACGTAAAAGATGCAACAACAATTAGAGGACGTCTAACTTGTTTTTGCAGCGATTGATCATGTGATGTGATATGGCCAGAAGTTGTGATGAATGATGAATTGTGATGTATGAGATCATGTTCTTTGTAATAGGATTCACGACTTGCATGTCGATGAGTATGACAACCGGCAGGAGCCATAGGAGTTTCCTTTATTTTTGTATGACCTGCGTGTCATTGAAGAACGCCATGTAACTTATTTTACTTTATTGCTAAACGCGTTAGCCATAGAAGTAGAAGTAGTCGTTGGCGTGACAACTTCATGAAGACACGATGATGGAGATCATGATGATGGAGATCATGGTGTCAAGCCGGTGACAAGATGATCATGGAGCCCCGAAGATGGAGATCAATGGAGCTATATGATATTGGCCATATCATGTCACAACCATATAATTGCATGTGATGTTTATTATGTTTATGCATCTTGTTTACTTAGGACGAGGTAGTAAATAAGATGATCCCTTACAAAATTTCAAGAAGTGTTCTCCCCTAACTATGCACCATTGCTACAGTTCGTCGCTTCTAAGCACCACGTGATGATCGGGTGTGATGGATTCTTACGTTCACATACAACGGGTGTAAGACAGTTTTACATAGCGAAAACACTTAGGGTTAACTTGACGAGCCTAGCATGTGCAGACATGGCCTCGGAACACAGAGACCGAAAGGTCGAACACGAGTCGTATGGAAGATACGATCAACATGAGAATGTTCACCGACGATGACTAGTCCGTCTCACGTGATGATCGGACACGGGCTAGTCGACTCGGATCGTGTAACACTTAGATGACCAGAGCGATGTCTAATCTAAGTGGGAGTTCAAAATTTGATTAGAACTTAATTATCATGAACTTAGTCTAAAAACCTTTGTAAATATGTCTTGTAGATCAAACGGCCAACGCTCATGTCAACATGAACTTCAACGCGTTCCTAGAGAAAACCAAGCTGAAAGATGATGGCAGCAACTATACGGACTGGGTCCGGAACCTGAGGATCATCCTCATAGCTGCCAGGAAACAATATGTCCTAGAAGGACCGCTAGGTGACGCTCCCGTCCCAGAGAACCAAGACATTATGAATGCTTGGCAAACTCGCGCTGATGATTACTCCCTCGTTCAGTGCGGCATGCTTTACAGCTTAGAACCGGGGCTCCAGAAGCGTTTTGAGCATCACGGAGCATATGAGATGTTCGAAGAGCTGAAACTAGTTTTCCAAGCTCATGCCCGGGTCGAGAGATATGATGTCTCCGACAAGTTCTATAGTTGTAAGATGGAGGAAAACAGTTCTGTCAGTGAGCACATCCTGAAGATGTCTGGGTTGCACAACCGTATGACCCAGCTGATCATTAACCTCCCAGATGAGGCGGTCATTGACAGAATCCTCCAGCCGCTCCCACCTAGCTACAAGAGCTTTGTGATGAACTACAACATGTAGGGGATGGAAAAGACCATTCCTGAAGTGTTCTCGATGCTGAAGTCAGCAGAGGCTGAAATCAAGAAAGAACATCAAGTGTTGATGGTCAATAAGACCACTAAGTTCAAGAAGGGCAAGGGCAAGAAGAACTTCAAGAAGGACGGCAAGGAGGTTGCCGCACCTGGTAAGCCAGTTACCGGGAAGAAGTCAAAGAAAGGACCCAAGCCTGAGACTGAGTGCTTTTATTGCAAGGGGAAGGGTCACTGGAAGCGGAACTGCCCCAAATACTTAGCGGATAAGAAGGCCGGCAACACCAAAGGTATATTTGATATACATGTAATTGATGTATACCTTACCAGTACTCATAGTAACTCCTGGGTATTTGATACCGGTGCCGTTGCTTATATTTGTAACTCACAGCGGGAGCTGCAGAATAAACGGAGACTGGCGAAGGACGAGGTGACGATGCGCGTCGGGAATGGTTCCAGAGTCGATGTGATCGCCGTCGGCACGCTACCTCTACTTTTACCTACGGGATTAGTTTTGAACCTTAATAATTGTTATTTAGTGCCAAGTTTGAGCATGAACATTGTATCTGGATCTCGTTTAATATGAGATGGCTACTCATTTAAGTCTAAGAATAATGGTTGTTCGATTTATATGAGAGATATGTTTTATGGTCGTGCTCCGATGGTCAATGGTTTATTCTTAATGAATCTCGAGCGTAATATTACACATGTTCATAGTGTAGATGCCAAAAGATGTAAAGTTGATAACGATAGTCCCACATACTTGTGGCACTGCCACCTTGGTCACATTGGTGTCAAGCGCATGAAGAAGCTCCATGCTGATGGACTTTTAGAGTCTCTTGATTATGAATCGTTTGACACATGCGAACCATGCCTCATGGGCAAAATGACCAAGACTCCGTTCTCCGGAACAATGGAGCGAGCAACCAACTTGTTGAAAATCATACATACCGATGTGTGCGGTCCAATGAGCGTTGAGGCTCGCGGAGGATATCGTTATGTTCTCACTCTCACTGATGACTTAAGTAGATATGGGTATGTCTACTTAATGAAACACAAGTCTGAGACCTTTAAAAAGTTCAAGGAATTTCAGAATGAGGTGGAGAATCAACGTGACCGAAAGATAAAGTTCCTGCGATCAGATCGTGGAGGAGAATTCTTAGGTCACGAATTTGGTACACACTTAAGTAAATGTGGAATCGTTTCACAACTCACGCCGCCTGGAACACCTCAGCGAAACGGTGTGTCCGAATATCGTAATCGCACTCTATTGGATATGGTGCGGTCTATGATGTCTCTTACCGATTTACCGCTATCATTTTTGGGATACGCTCTAGAGACAGCTACATTCACTTTAAATAGGGCACCGTCTAAATCCGTTGAGACGACACCGTATGAATTATGGTTAGGGAAGAAACCTAAGCTGTCGTTTCTAAAAGTTTGGGGATGCGATGCTTATGTCAAGAAACTTCAACCTGAAAAGCTCGAACCCAAGTCGGAAAAATGCGTCTTCATAGGATACCCTAAGGAAATTGTCGGGTATACCTTCTACTTAAGATCCGAGGGTAAAATCTTTGTTGCCAAGAACGGATGCTTTCTGGAAAAAGAGTTTCTCTCGAAAGAAGTAAGTGGGAGGAAAGTAGAACTCGATGAAGTACTACCTCTCGAACGGGAAAGTGGTGCAGCTCAGGAAAATGTTCCTGTGATGCCCACACCAATCGAAGAGGAAAACAATGATGATGATCAAGGTACTTCAGATCAAGTTGCTACTGAACCTCGTAGGTCCACAAGGACACGTTCCGCACCAGAGTGGTACGGCAACCCTGTCCTGGAAATCATGTTGTTAGACAACGGTGAACCTTCGAACTATGAAGAAGCGATGGCTTGCCCAGATTCCAACAAATGGCTTGAAGCCATGAAATCCGAGATAGAATCCATGTATGAAAACAAAGTATGGACTTTGACAGACTTGCCCAATGATTGGCGAGCGATAGAAAACAAATGGATCTTTAAGAAGAAGACGGACGTGGATGGAAATGTTACCATCTATAAAGCTCGACTTGTCGCTAAGGGTTATCGACAAGTTCAAGGGATTGACTACGACGAGACATTCTCTCCCGTAGCGAAGCTGAAGTCCGTCCGAATCATTTTAGCAATTGCCGCATACTATGATTATGAGATATGGCAGATGGACGTCAAAACGGCATTCCTTAACGGGCATCTTAAGGAAGAACTGTATATGATGCAGCCGGAAGGTTTTGTCGATCCTAAGAACGCTAACAAAGTATGCAAGCTCCAGCGATCCATTTATGGGCTGGTGCAAGCATCTCGGAGTTGGAATATTCGCTTTGATGAGATGATCAAAGCGTTTGGGTTTATGCAGACTTATGGAGAAGCCTGCGTTTACAAGAAAGTGAGTGGGAGCTCTGTAGCATTTCTCATATTATATGTAGATGACATACTCTTGATGGGAAATAATATAGAATTTCTGGACAGCATTAAGGCCTACTTGAACAAATGTTTTTCAATGAAGGACCTTGGAGAAGCTGCTTATATATTAGGCATCAAGATCTATAGAGATAGATCGAGACGCCTCATAGGTCTTTCACAAAGCACATACCTTGATAAGATTTTGAAAAAGTTCAAAATGGATGAGTCCAAGAAAGGGTTCTTGCCTATGTTACAAGGTGTGAGATTGAGCTCACCTCAATCACCGACCACGGCAAAAGATAAAGAAGAGATGAGTGTCATCCCCTATGCTTCAGCCATAGGATCTATTATGTATGCCATGCTGTGTACCAGATCTGATGTAAACCTTGCCGTAAGTTTGGTAGCAAGATATCAGAGTAATCCCGGCAAGGAACACTGGACAGCGGTCAAGAATATCCTGAAGTACCTGAAAAGGACAAAGGACATGTTTCTCGTTTATGGAGGAGACGAAGAGCTCGTCGTAAAGGGTTACGTCGACGCTAGCTTCGACTCAGATCCGGATGACTCTAAGTCACAAACCGGGTACGTGTATATGTTGAATGGTGGAGCAGTAAGCTGGTGCAGCTACAAGCAGAGCGTCGTGGCGGGATCTACGTGTGAAGCGGAGTACATGGCAGCCTCGGAGGCAGCGCATGAAGCGATTTGGGTGAAGGAGTTCATCACCGACCTAGGAGTCATACCCAATGCGTCGGGGCCAATCAAACTCTTCTGTGACAACACTGGAGCTATTGCCCTTGCCAAGGAGCCCAGGTTTCACAAGAAGACCAGGCACATCAAGCATCGTTTCAACTCCATCCGTGAAAATGTTCAAGATGGAGACATAGAAATTTGCAAAGTACATACGGATCTGAATGTCGCAGATCCGTTGACTAAACCTCTCTCGCGAGCAAAACATAATCAACACCAGAACTCTATGGGTGTTCGATTCATCACAATGTAACTAGATTAGTGACTCTAGTGCAAGTGGGAGACTGTTGGAAATATGCCCTAGAGGCAATAATAAAAGTATTGTTATATTTCATTGTTCATGATAATTGTCTTGTATTCATGCTATAACTGTATTATCCGGAAATCGTAAATACACGTGTGAATACAAAGACCACAATATGTCCCTAGTGAGCCTCTAGTTGACTAGCTCGTTGTGATCAACAGATAGTCATGGTTTCCTGGCTATGGACATTGGATGTCGTTGATAACAGGATCACATCATTAGGAGAATGATGTGATGGACAAGACCCAATCATAAGCATAGCACCAAGATCGTGTAGTTCGTTTGCTAGAGCTTTGCCAATGTCAAGTATCTCTTCCTTCGACCATGAGAGCGTGTAACTCCTGGCGTAGGAGTGCTTTGGGTGTATCAAACGTCACAACGTAACTGGGTGACTATAAAGGTGCACTACAGGTATCTCCGAAAGTATCTATTGTTTTATGCGGATCGAGACTGGGATTTGTCACTCCGTATGACGGAGAGGTATCTCTGGGCCCACTCAGTGATGCATCATCATAATGAGCTCAAGGTGACCAAGGTGTTGGCCACGGGATCATGCATTACGGTACGAGTAAAGTGACTTGCCGGTAACGAGACTGAACAAGGTATTGGGATACCGACGATCGAGTCTCGGGCAAGTAACGTACCGATTGACAAAGGGAATTGTATACAGGGTTTGATCGAATCCTCGACATCGTGGTTCAACCGATGAAATCATCGAGGAGCATGTGGGAGCCAACATGGGTATCCAGACCCCGCTGTTGGTTATTGCCCGAGAGTGGTCTCGGTCATGTCTGCATGTCTCCCGAACCCATAGGGTCTACACACTTAAGGTTCGGTGATGCTAGGGTTGTTAGGAAGACTAGTATGTGACACCCGAATGTTGTTCGGAGTCCCGGATGAGATCCCGGACGTCACGAGGAGTTCCGGAATAGTCCGGAGGTGAAGTTTTATATATGGGAAGTTGTTATACAGACACCGGAAAGTTTCGGGGGCTTATCGGTATTGTACCGGGGCCACCGGAAGGGTTTCGGGGGTCCACCGGGACGGGCCACCCCTCCCGGGGGGGCACATGGGGCCGCATGGGATAGCAGCCAGCCCCTGGTGGGCTGGGCGTGCCCCCCTCCTTGGGCCCTTGCGCCTAGGGTTGGGGGGGAAACCCTAAAGGGGGCGCCCCCCTTGCTTGGGGGGCAAGTCCCCCCACCCTGGTCGCCGCCCCCCCTCTAGATCTCATCTAGAGGGGCCGGCCCCCCTTGCCCCTTCCCCTATAAATAGAGGGGTGAGGGGAGGGCTGCAGCACCACAAGCCAAGGCGCAGCCCCTCCCCTCCCCAACACCTCTCCTCCTCCGTACGTGCTTGGCGAAGCCCTGTCAGAGTACTGCTGCACCAACTACACCACGCCGTCGTGCTGCCGTTGGAGCGATCTTCCTCAACCTCTCCTTCCCCCTTGCTGGATCAAGAAGGAGGAGACGTCTCCCGTCCCGTACGTGTGTTGAACGCGGAGGTGCTGTCCGTTCAGCACTTGGACATCGGTGATCCGAATCACGTTCGAGTACGACTCCATCATCACCATCCCCTTGGCAAGCTTCCGCTCGTGATCTACAAGTGGTATGTAGATGCAAACTCTCTCCCTTGACTCGTTGCTTAGATGAACTCATAGATGGATCTTGGTGAATCCGTAGGAAAAATTTTAATTTTCTGCAACGTTGTCTCCCACATGTTCCACGATGATCTCATGGGAGCTTAATACCACTGTTGATGAACGTGTATCAAATGTCTTAATTGCGTGCCAAAGCTCGTAACTCAGATACTGATCTCTATGATCATATCATAGACATTTTATCCTCTTGTCACGATGATCTTCAACTTCACTCTGAAATTACTTGAACCATTCAATAATTCAGACTTGTGTTTCATCAAGTAAATATACTCAGTATCTACTCAAATCATCTGTGAAGTAAGAACATAATGATATTCACTACATGCCTCAGCACTCATTGGACTGCACACATCAAAATGTGTTGCTTCCAACAAGTTTCTATCTTGTTCCATTTTACTGAAAAACGAGGCTTTCAGTCATCTTGCCCATGTGGTATAATTTGCATATCTCAAGTGATCCAAAATCAAGTGAGTCCAAACGATCCATCTGCATGGAGTTTCTTCATGCGTATACACCAATAGACATGGTTCGCATGTCTCAAACTTTTCAAAAACGAGTGAGTCCAAAGATCCATCAACATGGAGCTTCTTCATGCATTTTATACCATTATGACTTACATGGCAGTGCCACAAGTAAGTGGTACTATCATTACTATCTTATATCTTTTGGCATGAAAATGTGTATCACTACGATCAAGATTCAATAAACCATTCCTTTAGGTGCAAGACCATTGAAGGTATTATTCAAATAAACAAAGTAACAATTATTCTCCTTAAATGAATAATTGTATTGCGATAGACATAATCCAATCATGTCTATGCTCAACGCAAACACCAAATGACAATTATTGAGGTTTAATACTAATCTTGATGGTAGAGGGAGCGTGCGATATTTGATCACATCAAACTTGGAAACACTTTCAACACATATCGTCAGCTCACCTTTAGCTAGTCTCCGTTTATTCCGTAGCTCTTTTATTTCGAGTTACTAACACTTAGCAACCGAACCGGTATCTCAATACCCTGGTGCTACTAGGAGTACTAGTAAAGTACACATTAACATAATGTATATCCAATATACTTCTATCGACCTTTCCAGCCTTCTCATTTACCAAGTATCTAGGGTAATTCTGCTCCAGTGGCTGTTCCCCTTATTACAGAAGCACTTAGTCTCGGGTTTGGGTTCAACCTTGGGTTTCTTCACTAGAGCAGCAGCTGATTTGCCGTTTCATGAAGTATCCCTTCTTGCCCTTGCCCTTCTTGAAAACTAGTGGTTTCACCAACCATCAACAATTGATGCTCCTTCTTGATTTCTACTTTCGCGGTGTCAAACATCACGAATATCTCAAGGATCATCATATCTATCCCTGATTTGTTATAGTTCATCACGAAGCTCTAGCAGCTTGGTGGCAATGACTTTGGAGAAACATCACCATCTTATTGGAAGATCAACTCCCACTCGATTCAAGTGATTGTTGCACTCAGACAATCTGAGCACAAGCTCAGCGATTGAGGTTTTCTCCCTTAGTTTGCAGGCTAAGAAAATCGTCGGAGGTCTCATACCTCTTGACATGGGCACGAGCCTGAAATCCCAATTTCAGCCCTTGAAACATCTCATATGTTCTGCGATGTTTCGAAAACGTCTTTAGTGCCTCAACTCTAAACCGTTTAACTGAACTATCACGTAGTTATCAAAACGTGTATGTCCGATGTTCGCAACATCCACAAACGACGTTTGGGGTTCAGCACACTGAGTAGTGCATTAAGGACATAAGCTTTCTACTGTCCGCATAATTGCTACTATCAACTTTCAACTATATTTTGTCTAGGAACATATCTAAACAGTGGAACTGAAACGCGAGCTTACGACATAATTTGCAAAGGTCTTTTGACTATGTTCAGGATAATTAAGTTCATCTTATGAACTCCCACTTAGATAGACATCCCTCTGGTCATCTAAGTGATTACATGATCCGAGTCAACTAGGCCGTGTCCGATCATCACGTGAGACGGACTAGTCATCATCGGTGAACATCTTCATGTTGATCGTATCTACTATACGACTCATGCTCGACCTTTCGGTCTCTGTGTTCCGAGGCCATGTTTGTACATGCTACGCTCGTCAAGTTAACCCTAAGTGTTTCGCGTGTGTAAATCTGTCTTACACCCGTTGTATGTGAACTTAAGAATCCATCACACCCGATCATCACGTGGTGCTTAGAAGCGACGAACTTTAGCAACGGTGCACAGTTAGGGGAGAACACTTCTTGAAATTGTTGTAAGGGATCCTCTTATTTACTACCGTCGTTCTAAGTAAACAAGATGCATAAACATGATAAACATCACATGCAATCAAATAGTGACATGATATGGCCAATATCATTTTGCTCCTTTTGATCTCCATCTTCGGGGCTCCATGATCATCATCGTCACCGGCATGACACCATGATCTCCATCATCATGATCACCATCATCGTGTCTTCATGAAGTTGTCTCGCCAACTATTACTTCTACTACTAAGGCTACCGGTTAGCAATAAAGTAAAGTAATTACATGGCATTGTTTAATGACACGCAGGTCATACAATAAATTAAGACAACTCCTATGGCTCCTGCCGGTTGTCATACTCATCGACATGCAAGTCGTGATTCCTATTACAAGAACATGATCAATCTCATACATCACATATCATTCATCACATTCTTCTTGGCCATATCACATCACATAGCATACCCTGCAAAAACAAGTTAGACGTCCTCTAATTATTGTTTGCATGTTTTACGTGGCTGCTATGGGTTTCTAGAAAGAACGTTTCTTACCTACGCAAACCACAACGTGATATGCCAATTGCTATTTACCCTTCATAAGGACCCTTTTCATCGAATCTGTTCCGACTAAAGTGGGAGAGACTGGCACCCGCTAGCCACCTTATGCACCAAGTGCATGTCAATTGGTGGAACCTGTCTCACGTAAGAGTACGTGTAAGGTCGGTCCGGGCCGCTTCATCCCACAATACCGTCGAAACAAGATTGGACTAGTAACGGTAAGCATATTGAACAAAATCAACGCCCACAACTACTTTGTGTTCTACTCGTGCAAAGAATCTACGCAATAGACCTAGCTCTGATACCACTGTTGGGGAACGTAGCAGAAATTCAAAATTTTCCTACGTGTCACCAAGATCTATCTATGGAGAAACCAGCAACGAGGGGAAGGAGAGTGCATCTACATACCCTTGTAGATCTCTAAGCGGAGCGTTCAAGAGAACGGGGTTGAAGGAGTCGTACTCGTCGTGATTCAAATCACCGGAGATCCTAGTGCCGAACGGACGGCACCTCTACGTTCAACACACGTACAGCCCGATGACGTCTCACACTCCTTGATCCAGCAAGGAGAGAGGGAGAGGTTGAGGAAGACTCCATCCAACAGCAGCACAACGGCGTGGTGGTGGTGGAGGAGCGTGGCAATCCTGCAGGGCTTCGCCAAGCACCGGGGAGAGGAGAAGTACTTGGGAGAGGGGGAGGGCTGCGCCAAAACTTTGTGTGAAGCTCCAAGGGGTGGAGGGGCTGGTTTCTTGCCCTCCAAGTCCATTGGGGCGTTGTCCAAGGTGGGAGGAAAGAAATCCCATCATTTCCTTCCCCACCGATTGTTATCCCCCCTTTTTAGGGATCTTGATCTTATCCCTTCGGGATATGATCTTATTCCTTCTAAGGGGGGATCTTGGTGCGCCTTGACCAGGGGTGTGGGGCCTTTCCCCCACTACCCACGTTCATGTGGGTCCCCCAATGCAGGTGGGCCCCACTCCGGAACCTTCTAGAACCTTCCCGGTACAATACCGAAAATCCCGAACATTTTCCGGTGGCCAAAATAGGACTTCCCATATATAAATCTTTACCTCCGGACCATTCCGGAACTCCTCGTGACATCCGGGATCTCATCCGGGACTCCAAACAACATTCAGTAACCACATACAAACTTCCTTTATAACCCTAGCGTCATCGAACCTTAAGTGTGTAGACCCTACGGGTTCGGGAGACATGTAGACATGACCGAGACGTTCTCCGGTCAATAACCAACAGCGGGATCTGGATACCCATGTTGGCTCCCACATGTTCCACGATGATCTCATCGGATGAACCATGATGTCAAGGACTCAATCGATTCCGTATACAATTCCCTTTGTCTAGCGGTATTATACTTGCCCGAGATTCGATCGTCGGTATACCAATACCTTTGTTCAATCTCGTTACCGGCAAGTCTCTTTACTCGTTCCGTAACACATCATCCCGTGATCAACCCCTTGGTCACATTGTGCACATTATGATGATGTCCTACCGAGTGGGCCCAGAGATACCTCTCCGTTTACACGGAGTGACGAATCCCAGTCTCGATTCGTGCCAACCCAACAGACACTTTCGGAGATACCTGTAATGCACCTTTATAGCCACCCAGTTACGTTGTGACGTTTGGTACACCCAAAGCATTCCTACGGTATCCGGGAGTTGCACAATCTCATGGTCTAAGGAAAAGATACTTGACATTAGAAAAGCTTTAGCATACGAACTACACGATCTTTGTGCTAGGCTTAGGATTGGGTCTTGTCCATCACATCATTCTCCTAATGATGTGATCCCGTTATCAATGACATCCAATGTCCATGGTCAGGAAACCGTAACCATCTATTGATCAACGAGCTAGTCAACTAGAGGCTTACTAGGGACATGGTGTTGTCTATGTATCCACACATGTATCTGAGTTTCCTATCAATACAATTATAGCATGGATAATAAACGATTATCATGAACAAGGAAATATAATAATAACTAATTTATTATTGCCTCTAGGGCATATTTCCAACAGTAAAGTGTTCCTCCGGCATTCGGGAGTTGCAAATCTCATAGTCATAGGAACATGTATAAGTCATGAAGAAAGCAATAGCAACATACTAAACGATCAAATGCTAAGCTAACGGAACGGGTCAAGTCAATCACATCATTCTCTAATGATGTGATCCCGTTAATCAAATGACAACTCATGTCTATGGCTAGGAAACTTAACCACCTTTGATTCAACGAGCTAGTCAAGTAGAGGCATACTAGTGACACTCTGTTTGTCTATGTATCCACACATGTACTAAGTTTCCGGTTAATACAATTCTAGCATGAATAATGAACATTTATCATGAAATAAGGAAATAAATAATAACTTTATTATTGCCTCTAGGGCATATTTCCTTCAGTCTCCCACTTGCCCTAGAGTCAATAATCTAGTTCACATCGCCATGTGATTTAACACCAATAGTTCACATCACCATGTGATTAACACCCATAGTTCACATCGCCATGTGACCAACACTCAAAGGGTTTACTAGAGTCAGTAATCTTAGTTCACATCGCCATGTGATTAACATCCAAAGAGTACTAAGGTGTGATCATGTTTTGCTTGTGAGAGAAGTTTAGTCAACGAGTCTGCCATATTCAGATCCATTTGTATTTTGCAAATTTCTATGTCAACAATGCTCTGCACGGAGCTACTCTAGCTAATTGCTCCCACTTTCAATATGTATCCAGATTGAGACTTAGAGTCATCTAGATCAGTGTCAAAACTTGCATCGACGTAACCCTTTACGACGAACCTTTTGTCACCTCCATAATCGAGAAACATATCCTTATTCCACTAAGGATAATTTTTTCACACAATATCCATTAGGTCCCCGGCAAAATATAGGTAATTCAAATTAAACCTAATGAAGAGGTGGGAGAGGGGCAGGTAAAGTAGAACGGGTCATTGTCATGGACATAATGCCAGCAACAGAGGGTTTCAGACAGTCTTTCTTGCACGCATCCATGGACGAGTAGCACTCTAGATTCGCAAGGCAACACAAGCAAAGCCATCCATCTTTGCACGGTTTACCGTTGACACAAAGCCCATACGGGAAATTGATCTTCTCATCATCCACAGCTTCTTTGATGATCCGACATATATATGGAACAACAAGTAAATTAGCCATTGATATGGTAACTGACCATTTTGGACTGATTAGCAAACAAGCAACTTACGAAGAAAAGTGAGAAAGAATTGATAACTCTTGTGGAAGTGGACACATTGCGCAGTAGGTGCGGAGCATAGGAGATGGAGAGACAGTAGCAAGGCTAGACCGTAGATGCGAACCGTGTACCTGTCCATCCTCTTCTAATGCAGTTTGAAAATGCTAGGCAAAAGATATGCACGATTGATCTATCAACACAGGGCTTGTATAGATGGAGAGATGTGGATCCGGTGCAGAAAATATCAAGCAATAAAATAGTACCTATTAATTTGCCTAATTCAAATTTGTAGTACTCACTCCAATCCATATTAATGGTCGCTAAAATGGATGTATCTAGTGTTATATATATATCCATTTGAGCGACAATTTTTTTGAGTGACAATTAATATGGATCGGAAGGAGTACCTCATTTAAGAGCTTCATACTAGAAGCACATATCTTATGGTAATACCATTATTTCTAATAGGAAGATTCCAACACTTGATAAGACATAGGAGTACCTAAATAAGTCATTCCAGCAACAAAGAAGATTCCAACACTTGATAAGAGGTTTCATTATTAAGAACAGATTTCAACACTTAATAAGACAATTTCTCAATAAAAGTTTTCAGCACTTAAACATACCTACAAGAAGAGATATTTTTATGCTTCTTATATTCATGGATATTATTTTGTTGATATGATTACTTCATCGTTTCTCAATATTTATACCGTCAAATAGGTTACATGATACACATGTTGGGTAGCATTTCACATAAAAAAATATTTTTTTATCATTTACCTACTCGAGTACGAGCAAGAATTAAGTTTGGGGATGCTTGATACGTCTCCAACGTATCTATAATTTATTATTCGATGCTATTATATTATCAATATTGGATGTTTTATATGCTATTTTATATCATTTTTGGGACTAACCTATTAACCCAGTGCCTAGTGTCAGTTGCTGTTTTTTTTGCCTATTTTTGATTTTCTAGAAAATCAGCAGCAAACTGAGTCCAAATGCTACGAAACTTCGTGATAATTTTTTTCTGGACAAGAGAGATCCTAGAAGCTTCGGGATGAGACCAGAAGGCAAACGAGGAGACAACAAGGCAACAGGGCGCGCCCTGGGCGAATGAACTTCATGAGTTGGATGAACTCAATTTGAGATGGATCCAAAACTATATGTGAGAGTAAACATTGCGCTGGCAAGTGGCAACACGTGGGCTCAGTGGCGGAGCCAGGAATAAAGCAAACCTCGGGCCGTTTTCTTTTTCAACAAAATGGAAAAACTTCGGCACTTAAAGCTACTTCATACAATTTTCTAAAAAATACCTAATGCAGAAGCATACAAAATAAAGTTCAGTTTCGTAACAATCTACAATTTAAACTTGATGCTCAATGATCCAAGAAAATCGATAAAACACAACAGAAGTATAAATAGTAATATGGGAATACAAAAAAATAAAAAATAAATCAATTGATAACTTCGTCGGTGCCATAACTTGAACAACGGTAGAAGAGTCAACACCTTCAAGGCTTTCAAGGCTTTCACGGGAAACATAAACTCTCAAGTGAAACAATTATCAAAGATACAAATCTGAAAACCTACCACTTTGACGAGACGCGCGCTTTCAATTAAATTTTAGGTCGGAGCAGTATATACATTGATACACAGCAACACATAGGTCTCATGAAAAGCGTCAGGGGGAACTGGAAAAGCATAAAAAGAAAACTAAGCTGCGCACAGTACGTCGGTGGCCAGGAGCAGGGGAAGTGGGAGGGCGGAGGCAGTCGGTGGCTAGTAGAGAGAGGGGGCGGCTCCACGGGCCTGCAGAAAAAACTATATATATATATATATATATATATATATATATATATATATTTGAGACAATATATATAGATAATATAGGGCTGTAACACTTTGGTTTCCACGGCCCGGGGCCCAGCTTCGCCGCTGCGTACGTGGGCTTGAATTTGTGTAGAAAACGATTCAAATATCAATGTCGTTGCAGGAGGAAGACACATAAAAAGTGTTGCATTCATTTAAAATAATGCCGTTTTTGGTTTTGATTTTCGGAGCTCAATGTTTCCTGATCCTACAGTACACGAGGTCAAGCGCCATTTGTTTCGAAAATACGGGCGCTTGTAGTAGGCTTTCTCCGATCCCAAGAAATCTATTTACGTCACACGCCCACCAACCCCACGCAGGCAACCACTCTCTCTCACGTGACGACGGGAGTTGCATCTCAACCGTCCATGCCTCGAACAGGAAGAGGTGCGGCTACTAGAAGAAGAAAATGGAAGACGCGGTTGCCGGCCAAGCTGACACGCGTTACATGGAGTGTGCACCACATTATTACATGAAGGAAGAAAATCCTTGGCAGCTAAAGAAGCAATTGTTTGGGGACTTGGATGGCCGAGCCGACGATGCCATATGTCGGCGGAGGAGGTCGTGGCAAGGAGAGCAGCGGGCCAAGTCTTGTTATTGCCGAAGAATGGGTAGAGATTGCCGGAGCTAGCCGAGATCATGAGGACCCTCCTGGTGCGAAGATCCTTCACAAGAAAGCCGAATGGGTAAAATTCGATAGAACAAGAATTGTCGCGAGTGAACTGACGTACAGAAATAAGACTGGTGACAATGCGGGGTGAGAACAAAACGTCACGCAAGTGAAAATTGTGTGGTAGTGTGGTGGAACCGATGGCTTGTATGGGGAGGTGAGTGTTGGAAATATGCTCTAGAGTCAATAACAAATTAGTTATTATTATATTTCCTTGTTCATGATAATCATTATCATTTATTATCCATGCTATAATTGTATTGATAGGAAACTCAGATACATGTGTGGATACATAGACAACACCATGTCCCTAGTAAGCCTCTAGTTGACTAGCTCGTTGATCAATAGATGGTTACGGTTTCCTGACCATGGACATTGGATGTCGTTGATAATGGGATCACATCATTAGGAGAATCATGTGATGGACAAGACCCAATCATAAGCCTAGCACAAAGATCGTGTAGTTCGTATGCTAAAGCTTTTCCAATGTCAAGTATCATTTCCATAGACCATGAGATTGTGCAACTCCCGGATACCGTAGGAATGCTTTGGGCGTGCCAAACGTCACAACGTAACTGGGTGGCTATAAAGGTACACTACGGGTATCTCCGAAAGTGTCTGTTGGGTTGGCACGAATCGAGACTGGGATTTGTCAATCCGTGTGACGGAGAGGTATCTCTGGGACCACTCGGTAGGACATCATCATAATGTGCACAATGTGATCAAGGAGTTGATCACGGGATGATGTGTTACGGAATGAGTAAAGAGACTTGCTGGTAACGAGATTGAACAAGGTATCGGATACCGATGATCGAATCTCGGGCAAGTGCAATACCGCTAGACAAAGGGAATTGAATACGGGATTGATTGAATCCTCGGCATAGTGGTTCATCCGATGAGATCATCGTGGAACATGTGGGAGCCAACATGGGTATCCAGATCCCGCTGTTGGTTATTGGCCGGAGAGGTGTCTCTGTCATGTCTACATGGTTCCCGAACCCGTAGGGTGTACACACTTAAGGTTCGGTGACGCTAGAGTTGTTATGGGAAATAGTATGTGGTTACCGAAGGTAGTTCAGAGTCCCAGATGAGATCCCGGACGTCACGAGGAGTTCCGAAATGGTCCGGCGGTAAAGATCGATATATTGGACGAAGGGTATTGGAGTCCGGAAGTGTTCCGGAGGTACCAGGCTATGGCCAGCATGACCGAAAGGTGTTTCGGGAGCCCCGGCAAGTGTTGGAGGGCCTCATGGGCCAAAGGGAAGGGGCAAACCAGCCCACTAAGGGTTGGTGCGCCCCTCACACCCTTTCCCATGTTACTTGGGGAGGTGGGGGCGCCTCCACCTGGCTTGGGAGGCAAGCCTCCACCTGCTTGGCTTGGGGGGCAAGTCTCCCTAGGATTTTCCCTAGAGAGATCCAATCTGCCTAGCCGCCGCCCCCTAGGGGAAACCCTAGGGCGCCTCCCCCTCTCCTCTTGCTCCTATATATAGTGGAGGGGTGGGAGGGCAGCCGTGACCTCTTCCCTGGCGCAGCCCTCCCTCCTCCTACCTTCTCCTCCTCCTCCTACCTTCTCCTCCTCCTCCATGGTGCTTGGCGAAGCCCTGCTGGAGAACCACGAGCTCCACCACCACCACACCGTCGTGCTGACGGAGCTCTCCCTCAACTTCTCCTCTCCCCTTGCTGGATCAACAAGGAGGAGACATCCCCGGGTTGTACGTGTGGTTAACGCGGAGGTGCCGTCCGTTCGGCACTAGGATCATCGGTGATTTGGATCACGGCGAGTACGACTCCATCAACCCCGTTCACTTGAACGCTTCCGCTTAGCGATCTACAAGGGTATGTAGATGCACTCTCCTTCCCCTCGTTGCTAGATTACTCCATAGATTGATCTTGGTGATGCATAGAAAATTTTGAATTTCTGCTACGTTCCCCAACAGTGGCATCATGAGCTAGGTCTATGCGTAGTTTGTATGCACGAGTAGAACACAAAGTAGTTGTGGGCGTCGATTTTGTCAATTTACTTGCCGTTACTAGTCTTATCTTGATTCGGCGGCATTGTGGGATGAAGCGGCCCGGACCAACCTTACACGTACGCTTACGTGAGACCGGTTCCACCGACTGACATGCACTAGTTGCATAAGGTGGCTGGCGGGTGTCTGTCTCTCCCACTTTAGTCGGATCGGATTCGATGAACAGGGTCCTTATGAAGGGTAAATAGAAATTGGCAATTCACGTTGTGGTTTTGGCGTAGGTAAGAAACGTTCTTGCTAGAAACCTATAGCAGCCACGTAAAAACTTGCAACAACAATTAGAGGACGTCTAACTTGTTTTTGCAGCATATGCCGTGTGATATGATATGGCTAAAAGGATGTGATGAATGATATATGTGATGTATGAGATTGATCATGTTCTTGTAATAGGAATCACGACTTGCATGTCGATGAGTATGACAACTGGCAGGAGCCATATGAGTTGTCTTAATTTATTTATGACCTGCGTGTCAACATAAATGTCATGTAATTACTTTACTATATTGCTAACCGTTAGCTGTAGTAGTAGAAGTAATAGTTGGCGAGACAACTTCATGAAGACACGATGATGGAGATCATGATGATGGAGATCATGGTGTCATGCCGGTGACGATGATGATCATGGAGCCTCAAAGATGGAGATCAAAAGGAGCAAAATGATATTGGCCATATCATGTCACTATTTGATTACGTGTGATGTTTATCATGTTTTTACATCTTATTTGCTTAGAACGACGGTAGTAAATAAGATGATCCCTCATTAAAATTTCAAGAAAGTGTTCTCCCTAACTGTGCACCGTTGCGAAGGTTCGTCGTTTCGAAGCACCACGTGATGATCGGGTGTGATAGATTCTTACGTTTGCATACAACAGGTGTAAGCCAGATTTACACAGCAAAAACACTTAGTTTGACTTGACGAGCCTAGAATGTACAGACATGGCCTCGGAACACAAGAGACCGAAAGGTCGAACATGAGTCGTATAGAAGATGCGATCAACATGAGATGTTCACCGATGATGACTAGTCCGTCTCACGTGATGATCGGACACGGCCTAGTTGATTCGGATCATGTATCACTTAGATGACTAGAGGGATGTCTATCTGAGTGGGAGTTCATGAAATAATCAAATGAACTCAATTATCATGAACATAGTCAAAATGACTTTGCAAATTATGTCGTAGCTTACGCTTTGGTTCTACTGTTTTAGATATGTTCCTAGAGAAAATTTAGTTGAAAGTTGAAAGTAGCAATTATGTGGACTGGGTCCGTAAACAGAGGATTGTCCTCATTGCTGCGCAGAAGGATTATGTCCTTAATGCACCGCTCAGTGAACTGGACCTCAAGCGTCAGTTGCAGATGTTGCGAACATTTGACATACACGTTTTGATGACTACATGATAGTTCAGTGCGTAATGCTAAATGGTTTAGGATTGAGGCACCAAAGACGTTTTGAAACATCGCAGAACATATGAGATGTTCCAAGGATTGAAATTGGGATTTCAGGTTAGTGCCCACGTCAAGAGGTATGAGACCTCTGACAAGTTTCCTAAGCCTGCATACTAAGGAGAAAAGCTCAATCGTTGAGCATGTGCTCAGATTGTATGAGTACAATAATCGCTTGAATCGAGTGGGAGTTGATATTCCATATGAGATAGTGATGGTTCTCCAAAGTCACTGTCACCAAGCTACTGGAGCTTCATAATGAACTATAACATATCAGGGATAGATATGATCCTTGAGCTATTCGCGACACCGCGAAAGTAGAAATCAAATAGGAGCATCAATTGTTGATGGTTAGTAAAACCACTAGTTTCAAGAAGGGCAAGGGCAAGAAAGGGATACTTCATGAAACAACAAATCAGTTGCTGCTCTAGTGAAGAAACCCAAAGTTGAACCCAAGCTCGAGACTAAGTGCTTCTGTAATAAGGGGAACGGTCACTAAAGGAGAACCACCCTAGATACTTCGTAGATGAGAAGGCTGACAAGGTTGACAGAAGTATGTATTGGACATATATTAAATATGTACTTTACTAGTACTCCTAGTAGCAGCAGGGTATTAGATACCGGTTCGGTTGCTAAGTGTTAGTAACTCGAAATAAAAGGCTACAGAATAAACGGAGACTAGCCAAAGATGAGACGATGATAGGTGTTGGAAGAGTTTCCAAGGTTGATGTGATCAAGCATCGCACGCTCCGTTTACCATCGGGATTGGTGTTAAACCTAAATAATTGTTATTTGGTGTTTGCGTTGAGCATAGACATGATTGGATTATGTTTATCGCAATACGGTTATTCATTTAAGGAGAATAACGGTTACTCTGTTTATTTGAATAATACCTTCAATGGTCTTGCATCTAAAATGAATGGTTTATAGAATCCCGATCGTAGTGATACACATGTTCATGCCAAAAGATATAAGATAGTAATGCTAGTACCACATACTTGTGGCACTGCAATTTTAGTCACAATGGTATAAAACGCATGAAGAAGCTCCATGTTGATGGATCTTTGGACTCGCTTGATTTTGAATCACTTGAGACATGCAAATCATACCACATGAGCAAGATGACTGAAAGGCCTCGTTTTCAGTAAGATGGAACAAGAAAGCAACTTGTTGGAAGTAATACATCTTGATGTGTGCAGTCCAATGAGTGCTGAGGCATGTAGTGGATATCGTTATGTTCTTACTTCACAGATAATTTGAGTAAATGTTGTATATTTACTTGTTGAATCGTGAGTCTGAATTATTGAAAGGTTCAAGTAATTTCAGGGTGAAGTTGAAAGATCGTCGTGACAAGAGGATAAAATATCTATGATATGATCATAGAGATGAATATCTGAATTGCGAGTTTGGCACAGAATTAAGACATTGTGGAAATTGTTTCACAACTAATACAGCCTGGAACACCATAGTATGATGGTGTGTCCGAACGTCATAACTGCACCCTATTGGATATGATGCATACCATGATGTCTCTTATCGAATTACCACGATAGTTTATGGGTTAGGCATTAGAGACAACCACATTCACTTTAAATAGGGCACCACGTAATTCCGATGAGATGACACCGTATGAACTATGGTTTAGAGAAACCTAAGCTGTCATTTCTTAAAGGTTTGGGGCTGCGACGCTTATGTGAAAAAGTTTCAAGCTGATAAGCTCGAACCCAAAGCGGATAAATGCATCTTCATAGGACACCCAAAACAGTTGGGTATACCTCCTGTCTCGGATCCGAAAGCAATAGGGATTGTTTCTCGAATCGGGTCCTTTCTCGAGGAAAAGTTTCTCTCAAAAGAATTGAGTGGGAGGAAGATAGAACTTGATAAGGTTGTTGAACCTTTACTTCAACCAGAGAGTAGCGCAGCACAGGAAAAATGTTTCTATGGCACCTGCCTCAGTTGAAGAGAAAGCTAATGATGATGATCATGGAGCTTCAGATCGATTTACTATCGAACCTCATAGGTTTACAAGGGTGTGTACAACTTCTAAGTGGTAACCCTGCCTTAAAGGTCACATTGTTGGACAACGATGAACCTATGAGCTATGGAGAAGCGATGGTGGGCCCGGATTCCAAAAATTGGCTCGAGGCCATAAAATCCGAGAGAGGATCCATGTATGAAAACAAAGTGTAGACTTTGGAAGAACTACTTGATGGTCGTAAGGCTGTTAGGTACATGTGGATTTTAAGAAGAAGACGGACGTGGACGGTAATGTCACCGTCTATGAAGCTCGACTTGTGGCGAAGAGTTTTTCACAAGTTCAAGTAGTTGACTACGATGAGATTTTCTCACCCGTAGCGATGCTTAAGTCCGTCGGAATCATGTTATCGTAAGCTGCATTTATGAAATCTGGCAGATGGATGTCAAAACAAGTTTCCTTACCAGTTTTTGTAAGGAATGGTTGTATGTGATACAATCAGAAAGGTTTTGTCGATCCTAAGGATGCTAAAAGGTATGCTAGCTCCAGCGATCCTTCCATGGACTAGAGCAAGCATCTCGGAGTCGGAATATACACTTTGATGGAGTAATCAAAGTTTATGGGTTTATACAAAGTTTGTTAGAAACTTTTATTTACAATAAAGTGAGTGGGAGCACTACAACATTTTTGATAAGTATATGTGGATGACATATTATTGATCCGAAATGATGTAGAATTTCTGGAAAGCATATAGGGTTATTTGAAAGGTGTTTTTCAATGGAAACCCTGGATTAAGCTACTTGAACATTGAGCATCAAGATCTATAAGGATAGATAAAAAACGCTTAATGGTACTTTTAAATGAGCACATACCTTGACATGATCTTGAAGGTGTTCAAGATGGATCAGCCAAAGAAGGAGTTCTTGCCTGAGTTGTAAGGTATGAAGTTAAGACTTAAAGCTCGACCACGGCAGAAGAAAGAGGAAGGACGAAGGTCGTCCCCTATGCTCTTGTCATGGGCTCTATATGATATGCCATGCTGAGTACCGCACCTGATGTGTGCCTTGCCACATGTCTGGCAAGAGGGTACAAAGGTGATCTAGGAGTAGATCACCAGATAGCGGTCAAAATTATCCTTAGAGGAATAAGGATATGTTTCTCGGTTATGGAGGTGATAAAGAGTTCGACATAAAGAGTTACGTCGATGCAAGCTTAACACTTATCCGGACAGCTCTGAGTAGAGATACCGGATACGTATAATGGAGCAACAATTTAGAATAGCTCCAAGTAGAACAGTTATTTGAAATGGCTCCAAATATAGCGTAGAGATTTGCAAAGTACATACGGATCTGAATGTGACAGACCCGTAGACTACAACCTCTCTCACAAGCAACATGATCAAACCCAGAACTCATTGAGTGTTAATCACATAGTGATGTGAACTAGATTATTGAACTCTAGTAAACTCTTTGGATGTTGGTCACATGGCGATGTGACATGTGAGTGTTAATCACATGGCGATGTGAACAAGATTATTGACTCTAGTGCAAGTGGGAGACTCTTGGAAATATGCTCTAGAGGCAATAACAAATTAGTTATTATTATATTTCCTTGTTCATGATAATTGTTTATTATCCATGCTATAATTGTATTGATAGGAAACTCATATACATGTGTCGATACATAGACAACACCATGTCCCTAGTAAGCCTCTAGTTGACTAGCTCGTTGATCAATAGATGGTTACGGTTTCCTGACCATAGACATTGGATGTCGTTGATAACGGGATCACATCATTAGGAGAATCATGTGATGGACAAGACCCAATCATAAGCCTAGCACAAAGATCGTGTAGTTCGTATGCTAAAGCTTTTCCAATGTCAAGTATCATTTCCTTAGACCATGAGATTATGCAACTCCCGGATACCGTAGGAATGCTTTGGGTGTGCCAAACGTCACAACGTAACTGGGTGGCTATAAAGGTACACTACGGGTATCTCCGAAAGTGTCTGTTGGGTTGGCACGAATCGAGACTGGGATTTGTCAATCCGTGTGACGGAGAGGTATCTCTGGGCCCACTCGGTAGGACATCATCATAATGTGCACAATGTGATCAAGTATTTGATCACGGGATGATGTGTTACGGAACGAGTAAAGAGACTTGCTGGTAACGAGATTGAACAAGGTATCGGATACCGACGATCGAATCTCGGGCAAGTGCAATACCGCTAGACAAAGGGAATTGAATACGGGATTGATTGAATCCTCGACATAGTGGTTCATCCGATGAGATCATCGTGGAACATGTGGGAGCCAACATGGGTATCCAGATCCCGATGTTGGTTATTGGCCGGAGAGGTGTCTCTGTCATGTCTACATGGTTCCCGAACCCGTAGGGTCTACACACTTAAGGTTTGGTGACGCTAGAGTTGTTATGGGAAATAGTATGTGGTTATCGAAGGTAGTTCGGAGTCCCGGATGAGATCCCGGACGTAACGAGGAGTTCCGGAATGGTCCGACGGTAAAGATCGATATATTGGACGAAGGGTATTGGAGTCCGGAAGTGTTCCGGAGGTACCAGGCTATGGCCAGCATGACCGAAAGGTGTTTCAGGAGCCCCGGCAAGTGTTGGAGGGCCTCATGGGCCAAAGGGGAAGGGGCAAACCAGCCCACTAAGGGTTGCTGCGCCCCCACACCCTTTCCCACGTTACTTGGGGAGGTGGGGCGCCTCCACCTGGCTTGGGAGGCAAGCCTCCACCTGCTTGGCTTGGGGGGCAAGTCTCCCTAGGATTTTCCCTAGAGAGATTCAATCTACCTAGCCGCCGCCCCCTAGGGGAAACCCTAGGGCGCCTCCCCCTCTCCCCTTGCCCCTATATATAGTGGAGGGGTGGGAGGGCAGCCGTGACCTCTTCCCTGGCGCAGCCCTCCCTCCTCCTACCTTCTCCTCCTCCTCCATGGTGCTTGGCGAAGCCCTGCCGGAGAACCACGAGCTCCACCACCACCACGTCGTCGTGCTGACGGAGCTCTCCCTCAACTTCTCCTCTCCCCTTGCTGGATCAAGAAGGAGGAGACGTCCCCGGGCTGTACGTGTGTTGAATGCGGAGGTGCCGTCCGTTCTGCACTAGGATCATCGGTGATTTGGATCACGGCGAGTACGACTTCATCAACCCCGTTCACTTGAACGCTTCCGCTTAGCGATCTACAAGGGTATGTAGATGCACTCTCCTTCCCCTCGTTGCTAGATTACTCCATAGATTGATCTTGGTGATGCGTAGAAAATTTTGAATTTCTGCTACGTTCCCCAACAGTGAGTGCCGTTGCCAACAACAATATGAGATAAATGATGCTTTAAAGAGGGATTGGACCGGTGAATGTTACCAGGGTTGCCAGTGACGTGGGAGGAAGCACCGCTGTTGAGGTACCACTCGGCGGGGCCGTTGCCGTTGTTGGGGAAGCCGTGAGAGCTGTAAGCCGCCTGGAGCATGGCGAGATGATCCCAAGACAGCGGCTGGAGCGGAGGTGGCGCGGGGTAGGTCGGGAACTGCATGGAGTACGTGTTGGCGTGGGTGCCCGGGCGCGGTCCGAGGACACCAGCAGCGTTGGGCGGGATCCAGCTGGAGCGCGGCGAGGGCAAGGCCATGCCGTAGGGGGCGAAGAAGCCCATATAGGGTTTGAAGGTCGATGCAGAGCCCCGGCCTCCCTGGTCACCGCGACCGCGCCCACGCCCACGGCCGCGCCCACGGCCGCGGTCACCGTTGTCGTGCGGGCGAGAGGAGGAGCCGCGCCCAGGCGACTGTCCGTGGCCGCGGTCGCCCCCACGATCCTGAGAGCGATCGGTCCCGCGATCACCCGAGCGAGGAGCGGAGCCGCCGGCGCCAGGGGAGCCGGAGGCGGCGGAGGAGCCACTGGGAGGCGCGCCAAATCCATGGACGGCGAGCACCGTGGCGCTGACCTCGGAAGCGCGCTGGGCGAGGTTCTCCTCGGCGAGTTTGACGCGCGAGAAGACGGTCTCGAACGGTGGCAGGGGAACGATGTCGCCCAGAACGACCCGGATGGTGTCAAGGCGCCCATCAAGGCCATGGAGGAACTGGGTGGTGAGGTCGACCTCGGTGACGGCATGGTCGATGTCGGCGAGGCCGGCGGTGAGCAGCTTCATGCGTCGCGCATACTCGGCGACCGAGAGATCTCCCTGCTTGAGATTCCGGTACTGCCGGTTGAGCGTCATGTACCGAGCAGCGCGGTTGGCGAGGAAGTAGGCGTTGATCCGGGTCCAGAGATCGTTGGTGGTGGTGGCGCCGATGACATGGTCGATGATGGAGTCCGCAAGGGTGGCATACACCCCCAGGGCGACATGGGCGTCGAGCTCAAGGTACCGGGAATCGGCGTTTGGGGGAGGGGGGTGCTCGATAAGATAGGAGAGGCCATGGTGGACGAGGACCATGAGGAAGAAAGACTTCCATTTATGAAAGTTGTGTTCATCGGGGTCGAGGAGGAATTTGATGTGGTTGGACACATGATCGTTGAACATGGGATGGCGAGCAGGGGGCGCCGGTGTTGGTGGTGGTGATGGGTGGGAGGAGAAAAAGGGGGCGAACTGGGACGCAGAGGGAGCGGATGAGCCGGTGTGGAGGGCCGGAGAGGTGCCGAACACGAAGGGCGGTGAGGTAGAGGCCGTGGTGCTGCCGGACGTGGCTGCGGAGGAGGAAGAGAAGAGGGAGCTCGGCGAAGAGGTGGAGCTGGTGGCGGCGGAGGAGGAGGATCCGTGCTCGACGGCCATGGCGCAGGACGGAGCGGAAGCGAGGAACTGGTCGCTGATACTAAGTTGGAAGGAGATCGGCACAATTGTATTCACTGTCTTTGGCAGACTGCCCTCGGTACAACATATACAGGAGAAGTTACAACAGAAGGCCCGATCAATGTGGCACGCAGGCCCGGGCAACACCCACGATCCTATATACTAGGAGGGTATACACAGGTACAAATACACATGGAATAATACATCTTAACAACATGATCAGCCTGAGCTTAGCTTAGCCTTCATGGCTCGTCCTCCTTTATAAGGGTGCCACCTGTTTCTCCCATCGTCATCCCACCACCACTGGAGGCTTCCATTCCACCCTCCTCATCCCACTCCGCCCCGCCCCGCCGTAGAGAGGAAACCCTAGCGTCCGCTTCTGCGTGACGGACATCACCTCTGAGCAGTGCCGCGAACCGCTGGTGGCCGCCGTCGACCTCGTGGGCTGCCTCTGCCGCGTCGCCGCCGAGCCCAAGCTGGTCGCGGCCAGTCTCCACGCCACGGGCCTCCTCATGGTCTACACCTCCTGCGGCAGATTGCTGTGTCCCGGACGCGCCGACCTCGCCGCCGCCGCCTGCGAAGGTACGTCCGTACGCCTCTCCCTCTTGGCCCGATTCAGTGTTGGATTCTCGGAGTTTTCATGGTTTTACTTGTTGTTGGACTGGATCTGGAGTTGCTGGAGAGCCGCCATGGCGATCGATCCTCTCTTGTAGAATATGAAGTATAGACTGTGTAAACACAATACATTGATCGGTGTACCAGGCACGTATATATATGTACAGAGGGGGGCCACAACCTCAACTATACAGATGAACTAGAAGGTGGGCCCAAGACACAATATACACGTACACATATATTCAACACCCGCCTTCCATGCAGTCGAAGCGGCGCCAGAGACTGGAACAAAACTCCTCAAGAGCAAACGAGGTAATCACTAGCTACTTATATTCTTGATCATGGAAAGAGTCTCGATCTCACTACAGGAAAATCCCGGTTTCCCGTGTGTTAGCCTATAAGCCGAGTGCTTTTTTCCGGGCATCCGGCTTACGCTCCTCTAAGCCGAGTCTCAAGAAAAAAACACCCGGTAAATACGAGGAACTCGGCTTATGGTCATCTATAAGCCGAGTTTCGCAAAAAAGATCACGGTTTATATGAAACACACGGTATCTACGGGAAAAGGCACCCGGCTTACAGCACACACTCGGCAAAGACATCTGCCACGTGTCTGCAATGGTAGTGGTTGACGGTGCTGTCACGGAGCAGCCTATAAGCCGTGTGTCCGAAGTAGGCACTGGGCTTATAGGACATATAAGCCGTGTGTCCGAAGCAGGCACTTGGCTTATAGGACAGATAAGCTTGTGCCCGATGAAATCACTAGGCTTACATTTTTGCGGATTTTTTGCAACGAGTAACATTTGTGCGAAATTAGTTTAGAATGGTTTTTATTGCATTTATATTTACTACTTAATTAGTATTATTATTCTAACCTATTTTCTGTCGACTAGTTTTCATGGGTCTTATTTGTGAAATTCTTAATTTAACGCCACTTTAATATTTTCATGACTCTTTCGATACCCTAGCGTACCCGCCACCACACTTCTAGACGTCTAAGAGGCCCCAACGCAAGATTTGGGGGCATGGCTAGCCCCCGGAAGCCGTCGGTCACAATCGTACACGCGAAGATCAATCCGCATAGAGGGAACTGTTCAGATACTTCTACATCACCAAACATTATGAAAAATTACCATCCGTCCTATATCACAGGTGACCACGCCGTGTAAGAAAATCCTGATTTTATCGCGCTCCGAGTGTTCAATAATATTCACGCCGCACCATTACCGCAGAACGTTTACTATACCCTGTCATCGCTGTCTATGAGGGGGGCCACACCTGGAGCCATGTGCTGCCTCCTCAGACATGCCACCACCACACCTTAAGGCATGTATGAGGGCCCCGTGTAATGATCCGGTGGCATTGCTACCCCCCAAGGCCCCCGTCCCGCCAAACCCTGGAGCGGTTGACCAGGAAATCTAATCCTTTCACTTTCGCCGGATGGGCTTTGACCCACCGCAAGGTCCGGGCCAAACCCACCGCAAGATTCCCTCAGTGTCGACCCTACACAGCCGTCTCCCCCCTCCAGGTGCCGGCGGCGGCGCCGTCCGTGAAGGGGTCACACTCCGGAGACGCGTGTCGGGTGTTGGCACCCGCCACCACACCTCTAGCCATGTAAGAGGCCCCGACGCAAGATTTGGCGGCATGGCTAGCCCCCGAAGGCCGCCGGCCACAATCGTAGACACGCAAGAGCAATCCGCGTAGAGGGAAGAGTGTTCAGATACTTCTGCATCACCAAAAAATATGAAAAATTACAATCCGTCCTATATCACATGTGCCCACGCCATGTAGGAAAATCATGATTTTATCGCGCTCCGAGAGTATTCAATAATATTCACGCCGCCCCGTTACCGCAGAATGTTTACTATACTGTGTCATCGTCGTCCGTGAGGGGGGCCACACCCCGGAGCCGCTTGTTACCTCTTCAGACATGCCACCACACCTTAAGGCATGTATGAGGGCCCCGCGCGATGCTCCCATGGCATTCCTACCCCCAAGGCCCCCGTCCCGCCAAACCCTGCAACAGTTGACCAGGAGATCTAACCCTTTGACTTTCGCTGGATGGGCTTTGACCAATGGACCTCTCCACCCGGTTGTGGTAGGTCAGCCCATAGGAACACTTTGGAACAAGGTCCGGGCCAAACCCACCGCAAGATTCCCACTGTGTCGACCCGACGCGTCCGTTACCCCCCTCCAGGTGCCGGCGGCGGCACCGTCCGTGAAGGGGGTCACACTCCGAAGACGCGTGCCGCACTTCTAGACATGTAAGAGGCGCCGGCGCAAGATTTGGAGGCTTGGCTAGCCCCCGGAGGCCGCCGGCCACAATCGTAGACACGCAAGAGCAATCCCGTTAGAGGGAAGTGTTCAGATACATCTGCATCACCAAAAATTATGAAAAATTACCATCCGTCCTATATCACATGTGCCCACGCCGTGTAAGAAAATTATGATTTTATCGCCCTCCGAGAGTATTCAATAATATTCACGCCGCCTCGTTACCGCAGAATGTTTACTATATTGTGTCATCGTCGTGCGTGAGGGGGGCCACACCCCGGAGCCGCGTGCTACCTCTTCATACATGCCACCACACCTTAAGGCATGTATGAAGGGCCCGCGCGATGCTCCGGTGGCATTGCTACCCCCCAAGGCCCCCGTCACGCCAATCCCTGCAACAGTTGACCAGGAGATCTAACCCTTTGACTTTCGCCGGATGGACTTTGACCAATGGACCTCTCCACCCGGTTGTGGTAGGTCAGCCCATAGGAACACTTCGGAACAAGGTCCGGGCCAAACCCACCGCAAGATTCCCTCTGTGTCGACGCGACGCGGCCGTTACCCCCCTCCAGGTGCCGACAGCGGCGCCGTTCGTGAAGGGGGTCACACTCCGAAGACGCGTGCCGGGTGTTTGCACCCGCCACCACACTTCTAGACATGTAAGAGGCCCCGACGCAACATTTGGCGGCTTGGCTAGCCACCGAAGGCCGCCGACCACAATCGTAGACACGCAAGAGCAATCCGCGTAGAGGGAAGTGTTCGGATACTTCTGCATCACCAAAAATTATGAAAATTACCATCGTCCCATATCACATGTGCCCACGCCGTCTAAGAAAATCCTGATTTTATCGCGCTCTGAGTATTCCATAATATTCACGCCGCACCGTTACCGCAGAACGTTTACTATATCGTGTCATCGTCGTCCGTGAGGGGGGCCACACCCCGGAGCCGCGTGCTACCTCTTCAGACATGCCACCACACCTTAAGGCATGTATGAGGGCCCCGCGCGATGCTCCGGTGGCATTGCTACCCCCAAGGCCCCCGTCCCGCCAAACCCCTGGAGCGGTTGACCAGGAGATCTAACCCTTTGACCAACGGACCTCACCACCCGGTTGTGGTAGGTCAGCCCATATGAACACTTCGGAACAAGGTCCGGGCCAAAACCGCCGCAAGATTCCCTCCGTGTCGACCCGACGCGGCCGTTTCCCCCCACTAGGTGCCGACGGCGGCGCCGTCTGTGAAGGGGGTCACACTCCGGAGATGCGTGCCTTGTGTTGGCACCCGCCACCACACTTCTAGACGTGTAAGAGACCTCGACGCAAGATTTGGCGGCATGGCTAGCCCCCGGAGGCCGCCGGCCACAATCGTAGACACGCAAGAGCAATCCGTGTAGAGTAAGTGTTCAGATACTTTTGCATCACCAAAAAATATGAAAAATTACCATCCGTCCTATATCACATGTGCCCACTCTGTGTAAGAAAATCATGATTTTATCGCACTCCTAGTATTCAATAATACTCACGCCGCACCGTTACCATAGAATGTTTACTATACCGTGTCATCGTCGTCCGTGATGGGTGTGCTGCCTCTTCAGACATGCCACCACACCTTAAGACATGTATGAGGGGCCCACACGATGCTCCAGTGGCATTGCTACCCCCAAGGCCCACGTCCTGCCAAACCCTACAGCAGTTGACCAGGAGATCTAACGCTTTGACTTTCGCTGGACGGGCTTTGACCAATGGACCTCTCCACTCGGTTGTGGTAGGTCAGCCCATAGGAACACTTCGGAATAAGGTCCGTGCCAATCCCATTGCAATTTCCGGCGCCGAAACACTAGCAGTGCAATAAATGTCTCAAAATATTCTAGGCGGGTCCAAAGAATGCGTGGGCCTGACACGTGTCATTCGATGGCCTTCTTCGAGAGCACTAGAAGTTCCGAGGCCAACGGAGCAACAGGGCCCGCACTACTTTCACAAACACGACTCGTTCCCTCTCGATGCCTAGAGATTACATCGGAGATGTCGTGGTTTACAAGCGGCCTCATGTGAAGCCTACTCGAAACAGGCCCAAACTTTTTACCACACCCTACAGGGGCCATGTGATGACACTGTGCCAGTTCCCGAGGGTTTCTGGCATTATATAATTTTCCGAGGATTTAAGCGGTTGGATCAGGCATGGAGCCGAGGTAATTTTGCCCCCCGGTGGCTGGGCCTGCCCCTCCCTTGCCTGCAAAAGGCCTACGCATGTCGCAAAGACATAACATAGGATTTTATATGCTGCTTCTGGGCATGATTTCATATGCCGCCTTGCAGATCTGCAATTTCCGGCTCCGAAACCATAACAGTGCAATCAATGTCTCAAATATTCTAGGCGGGTCCGAAAATTACGGGGGCCTGACACGTGTCATTCGATGGCCTTCTTTGAGAGCACGAGAAGTTTCGAGGCCAACTGAGCAATAGGGCCCACACTTCCTTCACAAACCCGACTCGTTCCCTCTCGATACCTAGAGACTACATCGGAGATGGTGTGGTTTACAAGCGGCCACAGGTGAGGTCTACTTGAAACACGCCCAAACTTTTACCGGAATATTGACCGATATTTTAAAGAGTGGAAATAATGAAATAAGGGGAGAGAGTATCATTTATAAAAACAATGAAATAAAAATAGAATAAGAATACAATAAAAAGAAAACTAAAATAAGTATCATAAAAATACAATAAAATGAAGCACATAAATTATTAAAGTAAAATTAATAAACTTTTTGTATTGAAATAAAAAAATAAAAAAAATATAAACCGTGTGTTTTTTCCTATGGCACTAGGCTTACCCTTCTGCACCAGGCTTATGAGTGAGCGGGGGACTTAGCGAAAATAGACGCGCGAAGACCTCATTTTGGCCCCACCCGCCCACTATCTCAACCCCGCGCCCTCCCCTGTCTCCCCCCACGCGCCGCTCCTCTCCTCGCGCCGCCGCCCACCCTCCATCCACCGGCCGCCTCGCCGTCACCCCGCCCGGCGCCGCCCTCTCCTCGGCGCACAGATCCCCCCGCCTCCTCTCCATCCCCGAGCATGGGGAGCCCTGAGCGGGCCCTCCCATCGGCGCCGCC